>NC_016088.4:13913039-13932681 GCF_000004515.6 Glycine max | reverse complement strand
TAGTCCTCTAGAGTGAGGGCGTGCAGCCCTCTGATGGTGAGGACGTGTAGTCCTCTCAACGCGAGGACGTGTAGTCCTCTAAAAGTGATAGGTACAAGTACCCAAGGGTCCACCCTTATGAGAAAGCAAGAGATCGACTCATCGAGAGGGCCGGTCATCCCAAATCCACAAGATTTGGACATTAGATGTAGGAAATCTATGCAGTTAACATAATTTTTGGGGATGCAGATGCATGCAACCTTTGTCGTGAAATTTTGGTAAATGCAGACTTCATATGAAACAATGCAATGTAATGGAAAGTTGTACAATGTTCATGGCATTCTTTCTCTATTTTGTGATTTTGATTTTGATTTAATTTTTTTGGAAAACACAGATTGACTGTCCTTTTGAAAGAGGTGATAATTCATGCAACCTCATCCTATCTTTTTGCAAATCTCTCCGGGAACTCCCTCAGAGTGTGTGTTCTGTTTGATTTAGTCACTTGACCATTTTGGAGTGACGACAATGGAGTCGTTTGATGTTTGATCAATCCATTGAAAACCTAGGGTTTGTCCCCCCTTTCCCTTTTCTTGTTTAAAAACATCGACAGGTGAGAACTTTTGATCTGCCCCTATGTTCACTTGAGGCTCATGCACGATGCCCCTCATTGCCCCAGTGTAAGGCTTTGAGGTACCAATCGTTGTCTTTCGTCATGACCTTGTAGGAGGGAACCTATTGGGTGAGAACTTCTAATCTGCCCCTAGGATCACTTGAGGCTCATGCACGGTGCCCCTCATTGCCCCAGTGTAAGGCTTTGAGGTACCAATCGTTGTCTTTCGTCATGACCTTGTAGGAGGGAACCTATTGGGTGAGAACTTCTAATCTGCCCCTAGGTTCGCTTGAGGTTTTTGCATGGTGCCTTTCGTTGCCCCAGTGTAGGGCTTAGAGGTACCAAGTGTTGTCTTGTTTTCACGACCTCGTAGTGAGGAAGAATGAAAGAAGCAGTTGATTCTTGCAAAAAGAATTTTCCAAGGACGAGAAATAGTTGAAGGATTTTTCAGCTGATGGATTTAAGTCAAATGACTCCTATGTAGAAGCAAGATGTTTTGATGTCTTGATGATGCTAAAGGATCAAGTACTTCTAAGTTTTATTCAAGACAAGAATCCAAGAAAGTCAAGATATATGATCAAGTTTGATCTCTTAGAATCTTTAGGAAGAAGTTTCCAAATTGAAACAAACAAAAGGTTTGACCAAAGAATTCTATCATTTCAAATTGAGATTTGCTCTCTGGTAATTGATTACCAGTAGTTGAAAATGTTTTAATACAAATTTTTAAAACCTGTAATCGATTACATAAGTCTTGTAATTGATTACCAGAGGGGATTTTCAGAAAATAATTTCCAAGAGACATATCTATTCAAATGTTTTATGAACGGCCATTCAAATGTTTTAAAGAGAGTTTTCATTGCCCAAACAGTTTTATCCTCTCGAAAGATCAAGAGTATTTATGAACTGAAATGTCTTATCCTCTCAAAAAGGTTCCTTGGTCAACCACTTGCATATTCAATAAGGAATTTTGATTGGTCTTCATTGTACAATCTATCCCTTTTAAGAGAGATTTCTTCTTCTCTTCTTCTTACTTCTGAAAAGGGATTAAGAGACTGAGAGTCTCTTGTTGTAGAGGATTCTTGAACACAAGGGAAGGGTTATCCCTGTGTGCATTGTTAATCCGAAAAGAGAGATTGATAGTTCAATTGGGGAATAGTCTTTGCATCTTAATTCAACCCCCCTTTTTCTTAAGGTAACTGAGGCCATTTGTCCAACATCCTATTCTTGATAACTCACTTCTCTCTAAAAAGACAAAATGAGGTCACATGAACGTCTATATTTTTACTTGAAAACACAGTCAATCAAATGCCTTTTTATTTTTTATTTTGAAACCTATTTTTTATTTTGAACTTTGCTCGTTGTTTTACGGCACCGTGAAAGTTGAATAAGCAAACATGCGTTTGTGAGAGGATGAGGGACAAAGATATCAACTTTATCCATTTCATTTAACATTGTAGCTGTGGTTTACAATAATGGCATAAACTTGGAAACCCTGATGAGTCATTAGGGACACCTAACAACAGCTTTCAAAATTGCCCCATGTGTGGCATCTCTTGTCAATGTCAGGATTTACACGCAATTCTCCTCAAATTTCAGCCAGCCCGCATCAATTAGACCTTGCACCTTACGCTTCAGAGCCCTACCATGCTCAATGGAACGCCCCGGGGCTTCTCCGTGACAAGCACACGTTGCGTTTGAGTCGTATTCTCGGAGAAATGGAGGTTGATGAACCTTGGCTAGGGTTATGGCTACCATTGAATTATCAAGTAGATATGGGAGCAAGTCAGCATAGGACACTGGAATTGGGGTGAATTCTACAGGCTTTCTTGCTGCAAAATTCACTTCTTGGTTGGTGTTTTTGGTTTGTGCTAAAGGTGGTGTTCGTCATTGGAAGTGCGGTAGACAGACTTTGTGGTAGATTTAGGGATGGCCTTTGTGGATAACTGGGTGGTGGGTAAGGAGAAAGTTTGTTATTGGCTGAGTAAAAATATTGTTGGGTTGGTGGGAAACTTGGCCGTACAGGAATGGCAGCTATAGCATGGGTTTCTCCCTCATCCTCACCCTCTTTATTTGCCCCAGTTTTCTCAGTCGTCCTAGTAGGATGATCAAATTTGCCTCTTTTCGGATCCACTTCGATCTTTTTGCTGGCGAAGACCAAATCTGTAAAACTTGAAGGTGTGTAACCCACCATTTTTTTCATAGTAGAACACCGGTCACGTGTCTACTATCATTGTGATAATCTCTTTCTCTGTTTTTGGGGGTGCTACTTGAGTTGCCAATTCTCTCCATCTTTGGGCGTATTCTTTGAAAGATTCGTGCCCCCTTTTTGCACACTTTTTGTAGTTGCATCCTATCCGGAGCCATATCAGAATTGTACTAACACTGCTTAATGAAGGCAACCATTAGGTCCTTCCAAGAATGGACTCAAGAAGGTTCCTAAGTTAGTATACCAGGCGACAGTTGTCCTAGTAAGACTTTCTTAGGAAAAATGTATCAGCAGTTTCTCATCTTTTGCGTATGCCCCCATCTTCTGACAGTACATCTTTAGATGGTTCTTGGAGCGAGTAGTCCCCTTGTACTTGCCAAAGTCCGGCACCTTGAACTTGGGAATGACCATGTTTGGGTATTAGGAACAACTCTTCTAGGTTAGCAAAGGCATAATCTTCACCTCCTTCAATGGCCCTGAGCCTTTCCTCTAGATGATCCAACTTTCCCATTCCTGCCATAGTCATGAGGGTTTTTTAACCGCTGTGGAATGCAAGAGGTGCAGTTGTGGGTGATACTGAGGGCCCTCCAAAGGGTTTTGTAGGGGTATACCACCAACTGCTTGCCCTTCAGTGGTATATCCGAGCCAAGGCTCGAAGTCGGCTAGATTGTGATGGGGAATTTCATGGGTCTCTTCCACGGTTTAAGAGACATGTGCATGATCAGTTTGGGGTTGCTGGCTTTCAATGGGTATAGGAGTGGAGTTATTGACATTCTTATTGGGAGTGTACGCCACATTGGGTGGCGTATAGTTGAGAGGCAAGCCATATGACGGGAAGGCGTGCTCGTTTTGAATTTGCACATCATGGGGGCTGCCCGTACTTCCCAAATCTTTGCCTACCATATCTGAGGTTGGATGATTCATTTGGTTGATGCCGGATGGGGAGCATCGGGTTCACCTTAGCGATAGCGCTAGTAGCGGCAACTGTAACCGCATTGGCTTCCATTATCTTCTTCATGCTCATCATGGCCTCCATCATTGTGGCCATTTGCTCTTTCATGGCCTCCATGTCGGCCTTCATCTTCTCTTGCACCTCCTCTGCTTCACCCATTACTCTAGCTCTAGCACGAGTTCGGTAAGGGCGTCGTAAAGCGTGTCCTTTTCTTTTTGATAACAATGATTAAGTTCATTTTATTTTATTTTATTTTATTTTTCAACGAAAGAATGCAATGAGCAATGCAACCAATGAAAAGCATGGATGTATGCGAATGATGTACAGTTGAAGTATTGCGAATTTTTACGCAGGATATGGGGTTGAATCAATTTAGATTTTCAACATGGTCCATGACATCTTTGTCAAGGTGAAACTGGAAGTAACAAGGACATCAACAATCCTAAATATGTTTGGTAGTAGACGAAGCAGTGATGTGACTCGATTCATCTTTTGCCCCAATTTTGCAAGACGGTTACTTCCATATTTCAACTTGACTTGATGAACCTTTTTGTAAAAGCATGAGCTTGGTTCAACCCCGTATCCCAGGGAATGGCAATTTTGATCGCCAATACTTCAACAACGTTTCATAGGGATGAAAGACTCGAGAATATGCATGCTATGCATGGAAAATGTAATTATGAGATTGAGATGCCCGAAGAAACACCCTTTCTTAGTTAAACATGCATCAGGTACCATGTTCAATCATTTTGTTTTTAAGTGAAATGGGTTTATGATCCCAACATGGTTGGCTCATGGTACCGAATATATGCAACTAAGAATGCAGCGTGAATTTTCGTACTTCCCTTTTTTTTTGTTTTTGTTTTGTAGAGGAAAATACAAGGATCATGTATGAGCAAACAAAAAGTATGTTGAACGCATATGATGATGCAATGACTCATGCAAAATGTGAGGCTGGAATATGATAACGGACAAATGCAGGAACGATATGTTCATTATGATATTATGAAGAGATGCTTATGCGATGCATGATATGAATGCATTTTACGGACACGAGAGCCCGGAAAATTATCTCTTCTTACTTGCGCATTTGGGGACGCAGTGCCCCATGTGTACAATTAAGAAGGTGATATGGACCCTCCGTTGGTTTGTTTACACAAGGGATCAAGACAGAACCCATATGCGATGCCTATGCAAAAGACACAATGCGGGAATGTACACAGTATGACAATATTCACTGAACATAAGCAAAAGGGTATATGATACTTATGCATGGTAGTGTGAAAAATGGCACGCAACGTGTTTGCTCGTGCCCCTATTTAAGGGAACTATAAGGGAGAGAGCTAACTAGGCTTTTAGTGATAACCCCCAAGGTAGTCATATCTCTCTTGATGGTTTCTAGAGGTATCATCCCCTTCGAAGAACATACTGCAGCAGTAGGGACTACTAGCAACAATATGTTTTCAAAGAGAACAACTCTAGATGAGGGTTCACTGTAATCAAGCAAGTCGGAGACCTAGCATGATCACGGATTCACCTCCACTCCTTATGTTCCCACGAACCCGGGTATAGGGCCCTTTTTCAACTCACCGTGTGTGCAAATAGTGTTAGTGTTTGTGTGCATCAAATGAATAAATATTTACCTCATGCATACAAAAAAAATGCACTAAAAGCATCAAAGAGTTATATATACAAGAACATAATAAGGGGAAGCCAACAAAGGAGTAAGTCATGGCAAAATTTGCACAATATTAAATGGCCTAACTCTCTAAAAATAGTCCCCAGCGGAGTCGCCAACTCTCGCAACCAACCCTTCGGCGGGAGGGCGACGCGTGACTCGCGGGATGCGTGTTCCACGAAAGGAATACGCGCGGAGTCGCCACCAACGTTTATTTGAGGAAAACGTCGGAAAAACCGGAAAAGACGCGATCTACGAACTTTTTAAGTGAAAGGTTCGGGAGTTGTATTTACGTACGGGGAAGGTATTAGCACCCCACACGTCCGTCCCAAGGGACGGCAGCCTTTAATTGAATGTGCAAACATGACTTTGATTTTTTACGTTCCCTTTTATGTCCTTATATCCTTTATACCTTTTTTTATATTTTTTCTTTTTTGTGGTCGACAAGGGTGTTTCCCTTTGCTCCTACGTATTCCTCAATTTGGGATGAGAAAATCAGACCTACGTAGTTCTTTCGGAACAAAGTGTTTGGTTTAAGTTTGTTTTTTGTCTTTTTTGCAAAATATGTTTTTTATTTGAACAAAAGGTCATTTAAGGTGTTGGACCATTAAACGGTCTTTTGATTTTGAAAGGAGAGAAACGTTAAAGCGTTGGACCATTAACGATCTCTTGTTTTTGAAAGGAGAGAAACGTTAAGGCATTTGGACCATTAACGATCTCTTGGGGTGGTCGACAAAAGCGGGGCTTTTGCTCCTACGTATCCTCAATTGCGATGAGGAAATCAGACCTACGTAGTTCTTGCAAAAGAGGTAAAGTCACATGTTGATTTTATACTTTTGAACGGTCCATGTTAACCGATAAAAGCAAAGAGGACCGTTTAAGGCGTTGGACCTTAAAACGGTTTTTAGTGATTTTCGGACAAAACTTGATTTGTGAGTCTATTTTAGTCTTAGTTTCACTTTGGTTATTAATCAATTCATTCAAGGAAACTTCCAAAGAAAAACGTCCGATTGATTTTTTTAATTTATTTTATTCAAAGATATTTTGATTATTTTATTATTATTTTTCAAGATATTTTGATTATTTTATTATTATTTTACTTTTTTTGGTTTAACCGAGGTTATAGCGTGAACGATCGGTTAGATTTCGTTTTAACAGTGATTAAACGAGATTACAACACAAATGATCGGTTGAAATTCATTTTATCATTTATTAGACAAGAAAACGGCTTAAATAAATGGTTAAAGCACGTTAAAAACGGAAGAAAAGAAAACTGAAAGTAAACGAAATTAAAGTGAAAGTAGACAAAACAAGAAATGAATTGAAAGTCTCGAATTCGAAAACTTACCCGTTGAAGAACGAAGAACGAACGAAGAACGGATGAAAAACAATGAAGAATTTCCACAGAATCGCTTACGGAAGCGTTTCGGAAGCGCCTCGGCTTAGATTTTCTTCACGGAAACGATTTTTCCAAGCAAATTCGAAAGAGAGAGAAGTGCCAAAGGGGCTGAACCTTTTGAAACAGCTCCCCCCTCCCCTATTGTATAGAAAAAAAGGGAGGTGCTTGCCGCCCAAAGACTTAATGAAGAAGATTTCTAAGCGCACCCGAATTACTAAGTTCACCCCCCTTTTCGTATTTTACGGAAAAGTTACGAAAGCCTTACGGAACTGTTTTCGAATTTGATTTTCATCTTTTTTCTCTTCCCTTTCACCAATGTTAAGTGGAATATGCTTACCCAAGGTTTTCGGAAATTTTACGGAAGTATTACGGAAGCCGCGGAAGCCCCGAAAACCATTTTTCAAAAACGTGGAGGAGCTTGCCGCCCAGTTGCTTCCTCCTTAAGCAACCCAACTTCCAAAATGTTCTAGAAGGCCTAGATTTGAATTGCTATTTACACCCCTATCTTGATAAGTTCACCCCCTTACCTTTTTTTGGTGATTCTTTTTTCGTAAAGTTACGGAAACTTACGAATCTCGTAACGATACTTGTTTTCTTTCCGTAATGTTACGGAACCTTGCGGATTACATAATCATCCCCCTTTTGACTTACGGAATGTTACGGAACCTCACTTAATTATGCAACGATGCTTCCATTTGATTTCCGGTGTGGCACGGAAACTTACGGATTGTGCATCAATATATTTTTGGTTTTTCGGCATGTCCTGGAATTTCATAAATTGCCTAATGATGGGTGCCAAGCACCTCACAAGGACCAAAGAATGGTCGCATGTCATCAAGCAAAGGTCCCCGGACGAAATTAGGGTATGACACTTGCTATGGAAGGCTAAATCCTCAGTTGGGGATTCTTGCTGAGTAATTCATGTAAACTTTTTCCCTATCTAATTAAGGTTGTTTTATGTGTTCATTGTTTCTATCAGTACTTTATTATTGCATGTTTGTGGCTTGATCACCCATATGTGTGTACTGTTAGGGGCTTTAGCATTGAAAGATGTATTGTCTCCTTAGAACTTGATAGAGCAGGATTAGGTTGCCGTATGTCTGGACACGGAGTGCGGTAATTTAGTTTTTATTATGCTGTGATCATAAAATTGTTCAATTAAGCCAAGTTCAACAAGATACATCTGCGAATGAAGTTTAATTAGAATTAGGCTAAACTCACGAGACATCAGTGTTTAGTACTTGAGCCTTCAGCATAGAACACAGAAACATCTTTAATTAGAGAAACATCCTTAATTTCATCAATTTGCTCAGTAAGAGGACCCAACGCCTTTAGATATTTGTTTTCACACTTACTTGCTCACGTATATTGCATTGTAATTAGAATAGAACATATTTTTACTTTCATTCACAATCATGATTTCTGTTTGCAAATGCCTGCTTATTGAACGAACCTTTACCAAATGAACAAGTTCCCTTAGTTCAATACTCGGTTCACACCGTTTTAATTATTTAATTGACGACCCGATGCATTTGCTAATAGATTTCACATCCACACAAATAAGTAGTATTCCGGAGTGCGAACAAGTATTTTGGTGCCATTGCCAGGGAACTTTTTCCATCTGGAAAGTTTAGTTCAGTTTGAAGGCATTAATTCATTATTATTTGATTTATGAATTTTTGTTTTTGTTAATATTTGTTTAGTTCAGAATTTATTTTCTTCTTGAATTGGTTAACTGTTGTTCCTGTTAGTGTTTGCATGCGTAGATCTTCAGCAGGTGAATTGGTTCCATTGGATTTAGAAATTGAAACAACCTTCAGAAGAAACAACACAGAGAGAAAAATAAATCTTTTGCACGACAGAACAGTAGCATCAATCCTTGAAGAGGCTCACTTTTCTGAGTCATCATCTTCTAATTCACCTACATCCAAGGAATCTCAAACAGCAGAATTTGAAACCGAAGTCATGGCTGAAGAGCAACCTCTACGAGTGACCTTAGAAGATTACTCAAGTATACTCGGTCGGAGGTTCAAGCACAGAATATAACCTATCCACATTCATTAATTCAGTTGATTCAGAACAATTTGTTTCATGGTATGCCAAATGAAGACCCATATGCACATCTAGCCACTTATATTGAGATTTGCAACATTGTCAGATTGGCTGGCGTGTCTGAGGATGCTGTTAGATTGAGCTTGTTTTCATTTTCCTTGTCCAGAGAGGCAAAAAGATAGCTCCATTCATTTAAAGGTAATAGTCTTAAGACTTGGGATTTAGTGGTTGAAAAATTCTTGAAGAAATACTTCCCAGAGTCCAAGACTACTAAAGGAAAAGCTGCCATCTCATCCTTTCATCAATTTCCAGACGAGTCCTTGAGTGAGGCTTTGGAAAGATTTTGTGGGTTACTAAGAAAGACACCTACTCATGGATTTTCAAAACTAATCGAGCTCAATATTTTCATTGACGGGTCAAGGCCACAATCCAAGCAGCTTTTAGATGCTTTTGCAGGGGAAAAATAAAATTGAAGACCCCTGAAGAAGCCATGGAATTAATTGAGAATATGGATGCTAGTGACCACGCAATCTTGCATGATAGAGCACAGATCCCAACCAAAAGAAGCCTGTTGGAGCTTTCATCACAGGATGCTTTGTTGGCCCAAAACAAGTTGCTATCCAAGCAACTTGAAGCTTTAATTGAAACACTAAGTAAGTTGCTAACTTAATTGCATGCTGTACAATCTCCACCCTCTTCTGTTTTGCAGGTTGTAGGTTGTGTTATATGTGGTGGAGCACATGATTCTAGCTGCTGCATTCCCACAGAAGATACAACACATGAAGTGAACTATATGGGAAACCAGCCAAGACCAAACTTTAATTCAGGTGGGTATTTTGGATTTCAACATGGCCAGCAATATAATCAGCAACAGGGACAGTGGAGAACTCACCCTAGTAATCAGTTCAATAAAGACCAAGGTGGGCCATCTAACAGACCACAGCAACAAGGGCCTAGTCTTTATGATAGAACGACAATGCTGGAAGAGACTCTTGCTCAGTTCATGCAAGTATCCATGTCCAATCAAAAGAGCACAAAGTCAACCATCAAGAATCTAGAAGTCCAGGTGGGACAATTGGCAAAACAACTGGCAGACCAACCGTCAAGCAGCTTTGGAGCTAACACAAAGAAGAATCCTAAGGAGGAGTGCAAGGCTGTTATGACTAGAAGCAAAATGGTGAGCAAGAATGAAGGTGAGAAGAGGATAGGTGAAGAAAAACAACAGCTGGTGACTGAACTAGCAATTGACCTAGTGGTGGAACCTTTGAGTGAGACTGAGGAAGAAGTGGAAGTAGATGATGATCAGCAGAAGGAGATACCAATAATTGTGAGTGAAAAAGAAATAAGTCAGAAGGAAAAGAAAGAAAAAGAAAAGGAGAAAGAAAAAGAAAATGAAAAAAATGTAAAAGAAAAAGAGAATGAGAGAAAAGAAGGGAAGAAAAAGACCAAGAGTGAGTTGGCTAGAGAAAAGAGAAAGAAGGCAAGTCCAAGCAAAAGGGAGGAGGTGCCATAGCCGTTGGTACCAACAAAGAAAGACAAGGAACAACATCTGGCTCGTTTCCTTGATATCTTCAAGAAATTGGAGATTGCTATGCCCTTTGGAGAAGCTCTTCAACAAATTCCACCGTACTCTAAGTTTTTAAAAGATATGCTCACACGGAAGAATAAGTACATTCACAGTGAAAACATCATTGTGGAAGGAAACTATAGTGTTGTGATTCAGAGGATTCTTCCACCTAAGCACAAAGATCCTGGGAGTGTGACTATTCCGTGCGCAATTGGTGAAGTTTCTGTTGGCAAGGCTCTTATTGATTTAGGAGCCAATATTAATTTGATGCTGCTTTCCATGTGTCGGAGGCTTGGAGATTTAGAATAATGCCGACTAGGATGACTTTACAGTAAGCAGATTGCTCCATCACCAGACCCTATGGAGTGATAGAAGATGTTTTGGTTCGGGTCAAACACCTTACCTTCCCCGCTGATTTCATAGTGATGGACATAGAAGAGGACTCTAAGTTTCCCTTAATCTTAGGGCGTCCATTTATGTCAACCGCTAGTTGTGTAGTAGATATGGGGAAAGGAAAATTGGAGCTGAGTGTTGACAATCAAAATTTTACTTTTGATTTATTTGACGCTATGAAGCATCCGAGTGATCATAAGGCCTGTTTTAAGATGGATAAGGTGGAACAAGAGATTGATATGGTAGCTAAAGCCATAGTTATGCAAACTCCAATCGAAAAAAGTGCTTACCAACACCCTTGAGTGTTTGACTGCAGAAGAAGAAAAAGAAGTATGGAGTTGCTTGAAGGAATTAGAAGGTGAGCAAGAGAGTTTTCCTGAAAGGATGAAAGTTGAAGAGTTAAAGAGAGACAGACCACCAGAGGAAGCAAAGGTGAAATTGAAGACCCTTCCTATGTATTTAAAGTATGTATTTTTAGGAGAAAATAACACCAAGTCGGTGATTATCATAACTCTTTAAAAAAGGAAGAGGAAGCTCAGCTGGTGGAAATTTTGAAGAAGCATACAATAGCTATTGGGTGGCATATCTCAAATTTGAAAGGAATCAGCCCTTCTTATTGTATGCACAAGATCAACATGGAAGCTGATTATAAACCTGTCAGACAGCCACAAACAAGACTAAATCCAGTCATGAAGGAAGAGGTGAGAAAGGAAGTGCTAAAGTTGTTAGAAGCAGGCCTCATATATCCAATTTCGGATAGTGCCTAGGTCAATCCTGTGCAGGTAGTTCCAAAGAAAGGTGGCATGACAGTTGTTAGAAATGAAAAGAATGATTTGATTCCAACAAGAACTATCATTGGATGGAGAATGTGTATAGATTATCGAAAGCTGAATGATGCCACCAGAAAGAACCACTACCCACTTCCCTTCATGGACCAAATGCTTGAACGGCTGGCAGGACAATCATTTTACTGTTTTCTAGATGGATACTTTGGATATAATCAAACTGATGTGGACCCTAAGGATCAGGAGAAGACTGCCTTTACTTGTCTCTTTGGTGTATTTGCTTACAGGCGAATGCCTTTCAGCCTTTGCAATGCTCCTGCAACTTTTCAGAGATGTATAATGGCAATCTTCGCAAATATGATGGAGAAGAGTATTGAAGTGTTTATGGATGACTTTTCTGTTTTTGGATCCTCATTTGAATGTTGTTTATCCAATTTGGAGAGAGTATTAAAAAGGTGTGAAGAAACCAATTTAGTTCTAAACTGGGAGAAATGTCATTTAATGGTGAAAGAAGGCATTGTGCTAGGACACAAAATTTCTACCAAGGGGATAGAAGTAGATAAAGAAAAGATTGATGTGATAGAAAAATTACCCCTTCCAGTAAATGTCAAAGGGATAAGGAGCTTTCTAGGGCATGCTGGATTCTATCGGCAATTCATTAAAGATTTCTCAAAGATTGCCAAACCACTCAACAATCTGCTTAACAAGGATACTGCATTTATATTTGATGAAGAATGCTTGCAAGCATTTAACATTCTCAAAACAAGACTAGTATCAACTCATGTGATTACAGCACCAGACTGGGGTTAAGAATTTGAGTTAATGTGTGATGCAAGTGACTATGCGATTGGTGCTGTGCTAGGTCAAAGGAAAGGCAAAGTTTTCCATGCCATTTACTATGCCAGTAAAGTGTTGAATGATGCATAAATCAACTACACTACCACTGAAAAAAGAAATGTTGGCAATTGTGTATGCATTGGAGAAGTTTAGATCGTACTTGGTAGGATCAAAGGTCATAGTTTACATGGATCATGCAGCAATCAAGTACTTACTTAAAAAAAGCTGATTCTAAGCCTCGTTTAATCAGATGAATTTTTTATTTCAAGAGTTTGATTTGGAGATTTGGGACAAGAAGGGTTCTGAGATTGTGGTAGCTGACCACTTGTCATGACTGGTCAACGAGGAGGTAACTTTGAGAGAGATGGAAATAAAAGATGAATTTCCAAATGAATCTCTATTCATGATGAGTGAGAGACCCTGGTTTGCTGACTTGGCTAACTTTAAAGCAATAGGAATTATCCCTAAAGATTTTACTTGGCAGCAAAGGAAGAAATTCCTTCATGACGCTCATTTCTATGTATGGGATGACCCTCATCTATTTAAGATGGGTGCTGATAACATTTTGAGAAGATGTGTTACTAAGGAGGAAGCCAAGAATATTCTATGGCATTGTCATAACTCTCCATGTGGAGGACATTATGGTGGCGACAAAACAGCAGCCAAGGTCTTGCAATCAAGATTCTTTTGGCCATCAATCTTTAAAGATGCTCACCAACATGCTTTGCAATGCGATCAATGTTAGAGAATGGGGGGAATCTCCAGGAGAAATGAAATGCCTCTGCAGAATATTATGGAAGTTGAAGTGTTTGATTGTTGGGGCATTGATTTTGTAGGCCCTCTACCTTCATCCTTAGGCAATGAATACATTCTTGTAGTTGTGGATTTTGTATCTAAGTGGGTCGAAGTTGTAGCTACACCTAAGAATGATGCCAAAACCGTGGTGAAATTCCTAAAGAAGAACATATTTGCACGGTTTGGGGTGCCAAGAGTTTTAATCAGTGATGGAGGTTCTCATTTTTGTAATAACCAACTATAGAAGGTGTTAGGCCATTATCATGTTACACATAAAGTTGCCTCACCTTATCATCCGCAAACTAATGGTCAAGAAGAAGTTTCCAATAAGGAATTGAAGAAAATTTTGGAGAAAACTGTAGCATCATGCAGGAAAGACTAGGCAAGTGATGTGCCATTATTTTCTCCTATTTCTTAACCTTTTTGCACCATTTTAAGTACTGATTAGTCTCAATTGTCAAATTAATTAGGCAGTTTTATTATTTGGGCCCATTCAGCTCATTTGATGTTTTTAATCTAATTTCATGAATTAATGAAGCATTGGGCTTGAATCCCGAATTGGGCTTGGACTTGAAGAGGGTAGACTATTTTATTCTACAAAATTAGATCTTATCTTATCATATCTAGATATTATTTAGATTTGATCTCATCTAGATATTATTTCATCTAGATCTTATCTTATCTAGATTTGATTTTATTTTATTTATGGGTCTGGATTTAAAACAGATTTGTAAGCTTTGGGGCTGGAAAACTATATAACAACACCAAGGCTCTAGTTTAGCTCTTTCTCTCTCTTCTCTTTCTCCTTTATTTTCGTTTTTGCAATTCCAGTTCTGACTTTTCGTTTTAGCAATAAAATTCCGTTCTCTATTTGATTAATGGAAGGCTAAGTCCCCAGCGCTGTTTTCTCTTGAGGATCAAGCACAGTTCTCTTTGAGGTTTTATTATTATTGTTAAATTCTGTTTAGTTTTTCCTCTTCACTAATTACTTTGAATTTGTTGCTATTAATTATTGCATGCTTAGTGCTTGATTAATTTTCTCTGCCCTTAACATTCATGCTTAATGATCGTTTATGAGTAATTGGTGTATGTGTTGCTTAATCACATAATAAATGCCTTATGTTAAATTTCGTTTAGTAATTTAATTTAGGGTTGGATTAAGTGGTTGAACTGAATAAGGATAAACTCTCATAACCTAGGATAAGAGACTAGCTTGTGAATCAAGGGGAAGCAACGTGTTTTAATTCTGATATTTTCTAATTCAATTTTACTCACTGTTTAATTTAAAAAAACAACAACCCCCCCTAATTTGTTACTATTCTCCTACTATCTGTTATGAACATTTGGTTTATCATTGCTCGTTGGGAAATGACCTAGGATCACTTCCTAGTTACTACATTTTAAAGTTTATTTGAATCGGGTACGGTCTCGATAAAATTTGGCGCTGTTGCTGGGGAACAGTGTCCAAAGGTTCATAATAGCTAGTGTCGTGTTAGTGTTTAATTCTTGTGTTAGTGTTAGTGTTGTGTTAGTGTGTGTGTTAGTTAGTGTTGTTTAGTGTCTTGATATTTTGTTTCGTGTGTGTTCTGTTTTAGTTTTTCTGTTAAGCGCTTCCCCTGTTTCAGTTTTGGGTGTTTTGCTGTGAATAGTGTTTTGCGACCACTTTTGCTTGCGGCAAAACAGAGTAGTAGTGGAAATCATGTAGCGACGGATTTTAGAGACCACCCTTGCTGAATTAGTTGAGATTTTTTGTTTTGGTAGCTATAGCTTTTATTTTTGGCTGAATTTTTTTGTGGTCATTTCTTTTGATCCATATTTTGTGGGAAAAATAGCTGGAGCCCTTAGTTTGGCCAGATTTGAAAGTTTCAAAAAAGTAGCAAATTTGATTTTTGTCAAAACTTCAAACGGCCATAACTTTTGCTCCGGTTATCAAAATCGCAATTATTATATATGTATTTGGGGTAGAAAAAAATTTCCCATTCCGTGGCAGCCCGATGTAGGCTGGCTTAGGTCTCCTTCTTCCAAAAATTGAGATTTTTTCAAAAGTTTTTTATTTTCCAAGTATTATTCTCTTATTTTTCTTAACTTATCATTTTTAGCTTCTATAGTTAGACATGGAATTTTTGTTTGAAATTTTTTGTGCTATCTTCTCATCATTTTATAAGGTTGCTCGCAAAATTTCAAGTCATTTGGATATCATTTAATGGTAGTTGTAGTTCAAACCTACACTGTTACTTGTATAAGAAGGCAACTAGTTGTGCATGCGTGTATGACTAGAGGCAATCCATCTGACTTACAACCATTTGATCCTGAGATAGATAGGACATTTCATAGATTATTTAGACATCATTGAGTACCTTTTGAGCATCCTGAGCATTCTGTTATTGGTTATTTTTGAGCATTATTGTTTTGAATATTCTGATTTTGAACATTCTAAGAACATGGCACAACCTCCACCCCATGAGAGGACTCTAAGGGAAATGGCTGCACCTGATTTCACTTATGAAAGCTTGTGCATTCAATATCCTGATGAGTGATGCAATCGTACCCCCCAAGGGTATTGGATAGAAGTCTCCAAGAGGCTTGTGCTAGAGCTACTAAAGAAGGCCCTAGGGTTCTCATGAACCTTAGGGTAGATTTTTGAGCCCATGGGTCAAGGTTGGATCCATTCTTCTTTGTAAATGTTAGAATTGGTTTTTCCTTCTTTTAGGCCTTGTATTTTGGCCATTCTAGTAGTATAGGGTTTTAGCCTTGTATTTCAGGGCATTTTGAGTAGTCTTTGTAATAGGGACTTTTTTTTTATATTTTCATGTATTTTGGCATGGGGGTGAGCTTAGCTATTATAGGGGGTGTGTGTAGCTAAGCTCTAGCTTATTTACGAATCTTCTCAAGGAAGCTTCTCAAGGAGGTGAGCTTAGTTATTAGAGGGGTGTGTGTAGCTAAGCTCTAGCTTCTCAAGGAAGTTTTCTCAAAGAAGCTTCTCAAGGAAGTTTTCTCAAGAAAGCTTCTCAAGGAAGCTACCTAGTATGTAAATAGAAGCATGTGTAACACTTGTTGTAACTTTGATGAATGAAAGTCTTATGAGATACACTTCAAAGTTCCACTTCTTTCCCTCTTTTATTCCTTCAATTTCGTGCTCCCCCCTTCTCTCTTTCTTTTCCTCCATTAAAGCATCCTCTTCAAGCTTCTTATCCAAGGCAATTCTTGGTGGTGAAGCTCCTTCTTCCTTGGCTTATTCCCTAGTGGATGGTGCCTCCCCTCTCCTCTTCTCCTTTGCCTTCCGCTGCATCTCCATGGTGAAAAATCACCATTGAAGGACCTCATTGAAGCTCAAAGATCCAGCCTCCATAGAAGCTCCACAAGCAAGCTTCCATCAATGAGGGTGTTCCATATGTTCTTAAGACTGGACTAATACATTTGCTGCCCAAGTTTCATGGTCTTGCAGGTGAAGCTCCTTATAAGCATCTTAAGGAGTTCCATATTGTCTGCTCTACCATGAAACCACCAGATGTCTAGGAGGATCACATATTTCTAAAGGCCTTTCGTCATTCTTTAGAAGGAGTGGCTAAGGACTGGTTATATTACCTTGCTCCAAGGTCCATCACGAGCTGGGATGACTTCAAGAGAGTATTCTTAGAAAAACATTTCCCTGCTTCTAGGACCACGACCATCAGAAAAGATATTTCAGGAATTAGGCAACTCAGTGGAGAGAGCTTATATGAATACTGGGAGAGATTCAATAAACTATGTGCCAGTTGTCCTTACCACCAGATTTCTGAGCAGCTTCTCCTCCAATATTTTTATGAAGGACTCAATAACATGGAAAGAAGTATGATAGATGCTGCCAGTGGTGGAGCCCTTGAAGACATGACCCCTGCTGTAGCTAGAAATTTAATTGAGAAGATGGCTTCCAACTCCCAGCAATTTAGTGCCAGAAATGATGTTATTGTCATTAGAGGAGTGCATGAAGTAGCCACGAATTCATCTTCATCAGGTGAGACTAAGAAGCTTGAAGGTAAGCTAGATGGCTTGGTTAACCTGGTAACCCAACTGGCCATGAATCAAAAATCTGCACCTGTCGCCTGACTCTGTGGTTTATGCTCCTCTGCCGACCACCACACAGACCTTTGCCCTTCTATGCAACAATCAGAAGCAATTGAACAGCCTGAAGCTTATGCTGCAAACATCTACAATACACCTCTTCAACCTCAATAACAAAATCAGCCACAACAGAACAATTATGACCTCTCCAGCAACAGGTACAATCCCGGGTGGAGGAATCATCCCAACCTTAGATGGTCGAGTCCTTCACAACATCAACAGCAGCAACAACAACAGCCATATTTCCAAAATGTTGCTGGCCCAAGCAGACCATACGTTCCTCCACCAATCCAGCAACAACAACAGCAACATCCCCAGAAACAGCAAATAGTTGAGGCTCCTCCGCAGCCTTCCCTTGAAGAGCTTGTGAGGCAAATGACTATGCAAAACATGCAGTTTCAACAAGAGACCAGACCTCCATTCAAAGCTTAACTAATCAGATGGGACAATTGGCTACACAATTAAATCAACAATAGTCCTAGAATTATGACAGATTACCTTCTCAATCTGTCCAAAATCCCAAAAATGTGAGTGCCATTACATTGAGATCGGGAAAGCAGTGTCAAGAACCTCAACCAGCAAATGAACCTGCCCAACCTCACTCTACTCAAGAAAAAGATGATGACAAAAATGTCAAGAGTAAGTTACCTAACAATTTCTATGCAGGTGACTCTAAAGAGAAGCAGTATATCCTTCTTCCATTCCCTCCAAGAGCAATTTCCAACAAAAAAATGAAAGAGACAGAGAAGGAGATCTTGGAAACATTTAGAAAAGTAGAAGTAAACATACCTCTGCTGGATGCAATGAAGCAAATTCCAATATATGCTAAATTCTTGAAGAAGCTGTGCACTAATAAGTGGAAGCTTAAAGGAAGTGAAAGAATTAGTATGGGCAAAAATGTCTCCGCATTGATTGGTAAATCTGTTCCCCAAATCCCTGAAAAATGTAAAGATCCAGGTACATTCATCATCCCTTGTATTATAGGGAACAGTAAGTTTCACAATGCCATGCTAGATTTAGGAGCTTCTATTAGTGTTATGCCTCTTTCTATTTTTAATTCTCTATCTCTTGGTCCTTTGCAGTCAACTGATGTGGTAATTCATTTAGCTAATAGAAGTGTTGCATATCCTGCTAGTTTCATAGAGGATGTCTTAGTTAGAGTTGGTGAACTGATTTTCCCTATTGATTTTTTATATTTTGAATATGGAGGAGGGATTTTCTAAGGGATCAGTTCCCATCATTTTAGGCAGACCTTTTATGAAAACTGCTAGAACTAAGATAGATATATATATGCAGGCACACTATCTATGGAGTTTGATGATATAACTGTTCATTTTAATATTCTTGATGCTATGAAACACCCATCTGAAGATCTTTCTATATTTCTTGTTGAAATAATTGACCATATTGTTGATGAATACATGACTGATCTTCATTCTCCCCTTATTTTTTTTTCGGAGCCCTATGAATGTTATTGCCAGGCGCTGTTCATGTGTCCTCCACCTTCGAGTTTGGAGCTATGATTCACGATTGCCTAAGTGCGGACCCTCAAGGCAATCCTTGATTCTCCCCCTTTTTTCGGAGCCCCATGAATGTTATTGCCTAGCGCTGTTCATGTGTCCTCCACCTTCGAGTTTAGAGCTATGTATCATGATTGCCTAAGTGCGGACCCTCAAGTGCAATCCTTCATTCCCCCCCTTTCTTTTTCAGAGCCCCATCAATGTTATTGCCAAGCGCTGTTCATGTGTCCTCCACCTTCGAGTTTGGAGCTATGATTCACGATTGCCTAAGTGCGGACCCTCAAGGCAATCCTCCATTCTCCCCCCTTTTTCGGAGCCCCATGAATGTTATTGCCAATTTCTATTCTTGTGTCCTCCACCTTCGAGTTTGGAGGTATGTTTCATGATTGCCTAAGTGCGGACCCTCAAGTGCAATCCTCCATTTCCCCCCTTTTTCGGAGCCCCATCAATGTTATTGCCAAGCGCTATTCTTGTGTCCTCCACCTTCGAGTTTGGAGGTATGTTTCATGATTGCCTAAGTGCCGACCCTCAAGTGCAATCCTCCATTCTCCCTTTATTTTTTTTCGGAGCCCCATGAATGTTATTGCCAGGCGCTGTTCATGTGTCCTCCACCTTCGAGTTTGGAGCTATGATTCACGATTGCCTAAGTGCGGACCCTCAAGGCAATCCTTGATTCTCCCCCTTTTTTCGGAGCCCCATGAATGTTATTGCCTAGCGCTGTTCATGTGTCCTCCACCTTCGAGTTTAGAGCTATGTATCATGATTGCC
>NC_016088.4:13908736-13910088 GCF_000004515.6 Glycine max | reverse complement strand
TGTTGTAACAAGGTCAATAATTAAGTCCGCCCCGTTAAAGTCGGGTACTACAATATATGCAGGGTGGGAACTATCTCATCAAGGCATTCTTCTATTTGTCCCTCTTTTTTCGGAGCCCCATGAAAAAATTGCCAAGTTCTGTTTATGTGTCCTCCACCTTAGAGTTTGGAGGTATGGTTCAAGATTGCAAAAATGTGGACCCGCAAGGCAATCCTCCATTTTCCCCCTTTTTTAGAAGCCCCATGAATGTTTTTGCCTAGCGATGTTCAGGTGTCCTCCACCTTCGAGTTTGGAAAGATGTTTCATGATTCCGTAAGTGCCGACCCTCAAGGGCATTCCTCCATTCTCCTTTTTTTTTTTCGGAGCCCCATGAATGTTATTGCCTAGCGCTGTTCATGTGTCCTCCACCTTCGAGTTTGGAGATATGATTCACGATTGCATAAGTGTGGACCCACAAGGCAATCCTCCATTCTCCCCTTTTTTTCGGAGCCCCATGAATGTTATTGCCTAGCCCTGTTCATGTGTCCTCAACCTTCGAGTTTGGAGCTATGTTTCACGATTGCCTAAGTGTGGACCCTCAAGGCAATCCTCCATTCTCCCCCTTTTTTCGGAGCCCCATGAATGTTATTGCCTAGCGATGTTCATGTGTCCTCCACCTTCGAGTTGGGAGCTATGTTTCATGATTCCCTAAGTGCCGACCCTCAAGTGCATTCCTCCATTCTCCTTTTTTTTTCGGAGCCCCATGAATGTTATTGCCTAGCGCTGTTCATGTGTCCTCCACCTTCGAGTTTGGAGATAGGATTCACGATTGCCTAAGTGTGGACCCACAAGGCAATCCTCCATTCTCCCCGTTTTTTCGGAGCCCCATGAATGTTATTGCCTAGCCCTGTTCATGTGTCCTCAACCTTCGAGTTTGGAGCTATGTTTCATGATTGCCTAAGTGTGGACCCTCAAGTGCAATCCTCCATTGTCCTCCTTTTTTCGGAGTCCCATGAATGTTATTGCCTAGCGCTGTTCATGTGTCCTCCACCTTCGAGTTTGGAACTATGTTTCATGATTGCATAAGTGCCAACCCTCAAGTGCAATCCTCCATTCTCCCCCTTTTTTCGGAGACCCATCAATGTTATTGCCTAGCGCTGTTCATGTGTCCTCCACCTTCGAGTTTGGAGCTATGTTTCATGATTGCCTAACTGTGGACCCTCAAGTGCAATCCTCCATTCTCCCTATTTTTTCAGAGCCCCAGCAATGTTATTGCCTAGCGTTGTTCATGTGTCCTCAACCATCGAGTTTGTAGCTATGTTTCATGATTGCCTAAGTGCCGACCCTCAAGTGCAATCCTCCATTCTCCCTTA
>NC_016088.4:13885731-13892214 GCF_000004515.6 Glycine max | reverse complement strand
CCCTCAAAGGCAATCCCCCATTCTCCTCCTTTTTTTCGGAGCCCCCACGAATGTTATTTCCCTAGCGCTGTTCATGTGTCCTCCACCTTCGAGTTTGGAACTATGTTTCATGATTGCATAAGTGCCAACCCTCAAGTGCAATCCTCCATTCTCCCTTTTTTTTTTTCGGAGCCCCATCAATGTTATTGCCTAGCGCTGTTCATGTGTCCTCCACCTTCGAGTTTGGAGCTATGTTTCATGATTACCTAAGTGTGGACCCCCAAGTGCAATCCTCCATTCTCCCTATTTTTTCAGATCCCCATCAATGTTATTTCCTAGCGCTGTTCATGTGTCCTCCACCTTCGAGTTTGGAGCTATGTTTCATGATTGCCTAAGTGCCGATCCTCAAGTGCAATCCTCCATTCTCCCTTTATTTTTTTTTCGGAGCCCCATCAATGTTATTGCCTAGCGCTGTTCATGTGTCCTCCACCTTCCAGTTTGGAGCTATGTTTCTTGATTGCCTAAGTGTGGACCCTCAAGTGCAATCCTCCATTCTCCCTATTTTTTCAGAGCCCCATCAATGTTATTTCCTAGCGCTGTTCATGTGTCCTCCACCTTCGAGTTTGGAGCTATGTATCATCATTGCCTAAGTGCCGACCCTCAAGTGCAATCCTCCATTCTCCCTTTATTTTTGTTTCGGAGCCCCATCAATGTTATTGCCTAGCGCTGTTCATGTGTCCTCCACCTTCGAGTTTGGATCTATGTTTCATGATTGCCTAAGTTCCGACCCTCAAGTGCAATCCTCCATTCTCCCTTTATTTTTTTTTCGGAGCCCCATCAATGTTATTGCTTAGCGCTATTCATGTGTCCTCCACCTTCGAGATTGGAGCTATGTTTCATGATTGCCTAACTGCCGACCCTCAAGTGCACTCCTCCATTCTCCCTTATTTTTTTCAGAGACCCTTGAATGTTATTGCCTAGCGCTGTTCATGTTTCCACCACCTTCGAGTTTGGAGCTATGTTTCATGATTGCCTAAATGCCAACCCTCAAGGCAATCCTCCATTCTCCCCCTTTTTCGGAGCCCCATGAATTTTATTGCCTAGCGCTAATCATGTGTCCTCCACCTTCGAGTTTGGAGTTATGTTTCATGATTGCCTAAGTCCCGACCCTCAAGTGCAATCCTCCATTCTCCTTTTTTTTTTCGGAGCCCCATGAATGTTATTGCCTAGCGCTGTTCATGTGTCCTCGACCTTCGAGTTTGGAGCTATGTTTCATGATTGCCTAAGTGCCGACCCTCAAGGCAATCCTCCATTCTCCCCCTTTTTTCGGAGCCCATGAATGTTATTGCCTAGCGCTGTTCATGTGTTCTCCACCTTCGAGTTTGGAGCTATGTTTCATGATTGCCTATGTGCGGACCATCAAGTGCAATCCTCCATTCTATCCCTTTTTTCGGAGCCCCATGAATCTTATTGGCTAGTGCTGTTCATGTGTCCTCAACCTTCGAGTTTGGAGCTATGTTTCACGATTGCCTAAGTGCGGACCCTCAAGGCAGTCCTCCATTCTCACCCTTTTTCGGAGCCCCATCAATGTTATTGCCTTGCACTGTTCATGTGTCCTCCACCTTCGAGTTTGGAGCTATGTTTCATGATTGCCTAAGTGCCGACCCTCAAGTGCAATCCTCCATTCTCCTTTTTTTTTTCGGAGCCCCATGAATGTTATTGCCTAGCGCTGTTCATGTGTCCTCCACCTTTGAGTTTGGAGCTATGTTTCATGATTGCCTAAGTGCGGACCCTCAAGTGCAATCCTCCATTCTCCTTTTTTTTTTCGGAGCCCCATCAATGTTATTGCCTTGCACTGTTCATGTGTCCTCCACCTTCGAGTTTGGAGCTATGTTTCATGATTGCCTAAGTGCCGACCCTCAAGTGCAATCCTCCATTCTCCTTTTTTTTTTCGGAGCCCCATGAATCTTATTGGCTAGTGCTGTTCATGTGTCCTCAACCTTCGAGTTTGGAGCTATGTTTCACGATTGCCTAAGTGCGGACCCTCAAGGCAGTCCTCTATTCTCCCCCTTTTTCGGAGCCCCATGAATGTTATTGCCTAGCGCTGTTCATGTGTCCTCCACCTTTAAGTTTGGAGCTATGTTTCATGATTGCCTAAGTGCCGACCCTCAAGTGCAATCCTCCATTCTCCTTTTTTTTTTCGGAGCCCCATGAATGTTATTGCCTAGCGCTGTTCATGTGTCCTCCACCTTTGAGTTTGGAGCTATGTTTCATGATTGCCTAAGTGCGGACCCTCAAGCGCAATCCTCCATTCTCCCCCCCTTTTTTTTTTTCGGAGCCCCAAGAATGTCATTGCCTAGCGCTGTTCATGTGCCCTCCACCTTCGAGTTTGGAGCTATGTTTCATGATTGCCTAAGTGTCGACCCTCAAGTGCAATCCTCCATTCTCCCTTTTTTTTTCGGAGACCCATGAATGTTATTGCCTAGCCTTGTTCATGTGTCCTCCACCTTCGAGTTTGGAGCTATGTTTCTCGATTTCCTAAGTGTGGACCCTCAAAGCAATCCTCCATTCTCCCCCTTTTTTCGGAGCCCCATAAATGTTATTGCCTAGCGCTGTTCATGTGTCCTCCACCTTTGAGATTGGATCTATGTTTCATGATTGCCTATGTGCGGACCGTCAAGGCAATCCTTCATTCTCCCCCTATTTCGGAGCCCCATGAATGTTATTGCCTAGCGCTGTTCATGTGTCCTCCACCTTCGAGTTTGGAGCTATGTTTCATGATTGCCTAAGTGCGGACCCTCAAGGCAATCCTCCATTCTCCCCCTTTTTCGGAGCCCCATGAATCTTATTGCCTAGCGCTGTTCATGTGTCCTCAACCTTCTAGTTTGGAGCTATGTTTCATGAATTCCTAAGTGCGGACCCTCAAGGCAATCCTCCATTCTCCTCCTTTTTTGGAGCCCCATGAAAGTTATTGCCTAGCGCTGTTCATGTGTCCTCCACCTTCGAGTTTGGAGCTATGTTTCATGATTGCCTAAGTGTGGACCCTCAAGGCAGTGCTCCATTCTCACCTTTTTTCGGAGCCCCATGAATGTTATTGCCTAGCGCTGTTCATGTGTCCTCCACCTTCGAGTTTGGAGCTATGTTTCATGATTGCCTAAGTGCGGACCCTCAAGCGCAATCCTCCATTCTCCCCCCCCTTTTTTTTTTCGGAGCCCGATGGATGTTATTGCCTAGCGCTGTTCATGTGCCCTCCACCTTCGAGTTTGGAGCTATGTTTCATGATTGCCTAAGTGTCGACCCTCAAGTGCAATCCTCCATTATCCCTTTTTTTTTCGGAGACCCATGAATGTTATTGCCTAGCCTTGTTCATGTGTCCTCCACCTTCGAGTTTGGAGCTATGTTTCTCGATTTCCTAAGTGTGGACCCTCAAAGCAATCCTCCATTCTCCCCCTTTTTTCGGAGCCCCATGAATGTTATTGCCTAGCGCTGTTCATGTGTCCTCCACCTTTGAGATTGGAGCTATGTTTCATGATTGCCTATGCGCGGACCGTCATGGCAATCCTCCATTCTCCCGCTATTTCAGAGCCCCATGAATGTTATTGCCTAGCGCTGTTCATGTGTCCTCCACCTTCGAGTTTGGAGCTATGTTTCATGATTGCCTAAGTGCGGACCCTCAAGGAAATCCTCCATTCTCCCCCTTTTTCGGAGCCCCATGAATGTTATTGCCTAGCGCTGTTCATGTGTCCTCCACCTTCGAGTTTGGAGCTATGTTTCATGATTCCCTAAGTTCGGATCCTCAGGTGCAATCCTCCATTCTCCCCCTTTTCTTTTCCGAGCCCCATGAATGTGATTGCCAAGCGCTGTTCATGTGTCCTCCACCTTCGAGTTTGGAGCTATGTTTCACGATTGCCTAAGTGGGGACCCTCAAGGCAATCCTCCATTCTCCCCCTTTTTTGGAGCCCCAAGAATGTTATTGTCTAGCACTGTTCATGTGTCCTCCACCTTCGAGTTTGGAACTATGTTTCATGATTGCCTAAGTGCGGACCCTCAAGGCAATCCTCCATTCACCCCATTTTTCGGAGCCCCATGAATCCTATTGCCTAGCGCTGTTCATGTGTCCTCAACCTTCGAGTTTGGAGCTATGTTTCATGATTGCCTAAGTGCGGACCCTCAAGGCAATCCTCCACTCTCCCCCTTTTTTGGAGCCCCATGAAAGTTATTGCCTAGCGCTATTCATGTGTCCTCCACCTTCGAGTTTGGAGCTATGTTTCATGATTGCCTAAGTGCGGACCCTCAAGTGCAATCCTCCATTCTCCCCCCCTTTTTTTTTTTCGGAGCCCCATGGATGTTATTGCCTAGCGCTGTTCATGTGTCCTCCACCTTCGAGTTGGGAGCTATGTTTCATGATTGCCTAAGTGTAGACCCTCAAGGCAGTCCTCCATTCTCACCCTTTTTCGGAGCCCCATAATGTTATTACCTAGCGCAGTTCATGTGTCCTCCACCTTTGAGTTTGGAGCTATGTTTCATGATTACCTAAGTGCAGACCCTCAAGGCAATCCTCTATTCTCCCCCTTTTTCGGAGCCCCATGAATGTTATTGCCTAGCGTTGTTCATGTGTCCTCCACCTTCGAGTTTGGAGCTATGTTTCACGATTGCCTAAGTGCGGAACCTCAAGGCAATCCGCCATTCTCCCATTTTTTTTTCGGAGACCCATGAATGTTATATCCTAGCGCTGTTCATGTGCCCTCCACCTTCGAGTTTGGAGCTATATTTCATGATCGTGTAAGTGCGGACCCTCAAGGCAATCCTCCATTCTCCCCCTTTTTCGGAGCCCCATGAATGTTATTGCCTAGCGTTGTTCATGTGTCCTCCACCTTCGAGTTTGGAGCTATGTTTCACGATTGCCTAAGTGCGGACCCTCAACTGTAATCCTCCATTCTCGCCCTTTCTTTTTCGGAGCCCCATGAATATTATTGCCAAGCGCTGTTCATGTGTCCTCCACCTTCGAGTTTGGAGCTATGTTTCACGATTGCCTAAGTGCGGACCCTCAAGCGCAATCCTCCATTCTCCCCTTTTTTTTTTTGGAGCCCCATGGATGTTATTGCCTAGCGCTGTTCATGTGTCCCCCACCTTCGAGTTTGGAGCTATGTTTCATGATTGCCTAAGTGCGGACCCTCAAGGCAATCCTCCATTCTCCCCCTTTTTTGGAGCCCCATGAATGTTATTGCCTAGCGCTATTCATGTGTCTCCACCTTTCGAGTTTAGAGCTATGTTTCATGATTGCCTAAGTGCGGACCCTTAGCGCAATCCTCCATTCTCCCCCTTTTTCGGAGCCCCTTGAATGTTTATTGTCTAGCGCTGTTCATGTGTCCTCCACCTTCGTGTTTGGAGCTATGTTTCATGATTGCCTAAGTGCCGACCCTCAACTGTAATCCTCCATTCTCCCCCTTTCTTTTTCGGAGCCCCATGAATATTATTGCCAAGCGCTGTTCATGTGTCCTCCACCTTCGAGTTTGGAGCTATGTTTCACGATTGCCTAAGTGCGGACCCTCAAGCGCAATCCTCCATTCTCCCCTTTTTTTTTTTTGGAGCCCCATGGATGTTATTGCCTAGCGCTGTTCATGTGTCCTCCACCTTCGAGTTTGGAGCTATGTTTCATGATTGCCTAAGTGTGGACCCTCAAGGCAGTCCTCCATTCTCACCGTTTTTCGGAGCCCCATCAATGTTATTGCCTAGCGCGGTTCATGTTTCCTCCACCTTCGAGTTTGGAGCTATGTTTCACGATTTCCTAAGTGCAGACCCTCAAGGCAATCCTCCATTCTCCACCTTTTTTGGAGCCCCATGAAAGTTATTGCCTAGCGCTGTTCATGTGTCCTCCACCTTCGAGTTTGGAGCTATGTGTCATCGATTGCCTAAGTGCGGACACTCAAGGCAATCCATCCATTCTCCCCTATTGATTCGGAGCCCCACTGAATGTTATTGTCTTGCGTTGCTCATGTGTCCTCCACCTACGACTTTGGAGCTATGTTTCATGATTGCCTAAGTGCGGACCCTCAAGGCAATCATCCATTCTCTCCCTGTTTTTTTCGGAGCCCCATGAATGTTATTGCCTAGCTCTGTTCATGTGTCCTCCACCTACGCGTTTGGAGCTATGTTTCAGGATTTGCCTAAGTGCGGACCCTCAAGGCAATCGTCCATTCTGCCCCTTTTTTTCGGAGCCCCATGTATGTTATTGCCTAGCGCTGTTCATGTGTCCTCCACATTCGAGTTTGGAGCTATGTTTCATGATTGCCTAAGTGCGGACCCTCAAGGCAATCATCCATTCTCTCCCTTTTTTTTTCGGAGCCCCATGAATGTTATTTCCTAGCGCTGTTCATGAAACGTCCATCTTCGAGTTTGGAGCTATGTTTCATGATTGCCTAAGTGAGGACCCTCAAGGCAATCCTCCATTCTTCCCCTTTTTATTGGAGCCACACTGAATGTTATTGCCTAGCGTTGTTCATG
>NC_016088.4:13697791-13709615 GCF_000004515.6 Glycine max | reverse complement strand
CTTTATCGCCTTTTGGGTGACGTAGACTATATCAAACTCAGATAGCAAGACTTGCCACCGGGCGATTCGTCCTGTGAGAGCTGGCTTTTCAAAGATGTACTTAACGGGGTCCATTTTGGATATCAACCAGGTAGTATGGCTCAGCATGTACTGCCTTAGGCGATGGGATGCCCATACTAAAGCACAACACGTTCTTTCGAGCAAGGAGTAATTCATCTCACAGGTCGTGAACTTCTTACTTAGGTAGTAAACAGCGCGCTCTTTCTTCCCGGATTCGTCATGTTGCCCCAGCATACACCCCATTGACTCGTCCAAGATTGTCATGTACAAAATGAGAGGCCTTCCCGGTACTGGTGGCATAAGCACGGGAGGATTCATTAGGCACTTTTTGATCCTTCCAAAATCCTCTTGGCAATCCTCATTCCACCGATCAGTTTGGTTTTTGCGCAAGAGTTTAAACAACGGCTCACAAATGGCGGTGAGCTGCGATATGAATCTGGCAATATAATTCAAGCGCCCCAGGAAACCTCGGACTTGCCTCTCTGTACGGGGTTCTGGCATCTCAAGGATAGCCTTCACTTTTTCGGGATCTACCTCTATCCCTTTCTGGCTTACAATGAAACCAAGCAATTTCCCTGATTTGACCCCGAAGGTACACTTAGCGGGGTTCAACCTTAATTGATATTTCTTAAGCCTTTCGAACAATTTCCGCAGGTTGACAAGGTGTTCTTCCTCGGATTTAGATTTAGCAATTATGTCGTCCACGTAGACCTCGATCTCTTGATGCATCATATCATGGAACAAAGCTACCATGGCCCGTTGATAAGTTGCCCCGGCATTCTTGAGTCCAAAGGACATCACCTTGTAACAGAACGTTCCCCACAGGGTGACGAAAGTAGTCTTTTCCATATCCTCGGGCGCCATCTTTATCTGATTGTAACCAGAGAAACCGTCCATGAAGGAAAATAAAGCGAAATTGGCCGTGTTATCTACGAGGATATCGATGTGTGGTAAAGGAAAATTGTCCTTGGGACTGGCCCGATTCAGGTCCCGATAATCTACACACATTCGTACTTTCCCATCTTTTTTAGGAACTGGTACGATGTTGGCAACCCATTCTGGATACCGAGCGACGGCCAGAAATCCAGCGTCAAATTGCTTCTTCACTTCTTCTTTTATCTTCAAGGATGTTTCGGGCTTCATCCTTCTCAGTTTCTGTTTTACCGGGGAACACTCGGGATTTAGAGGTAATCGGTGCTGTACAATGTTAGAACTCAAACCGGGCATATCTTGGTATGACCAAGCAAAGATGTCTTGGTAGTCTTTTAGCAGGATTATTAATTCTTCACGGATAGGTGCGGTAATACCTATACCTATCTTTACTTCCCTCTTTCCACTGCCAATTCCTAAGTCTACTAGCTCTGTTTCTTCTTGATGAGGCCCCGTTTCTTGGTCCTCATGGGCGACCATTCTTTCTAGTTCTGGGGGAAGTCCCACATCCTCATCTCCTTCATCTTCCGTTTGATTCATTTCTCGCTCGAAGTCGATAGGCGGGTCCCAGGTATTAGTACCTTCGGGGGACTCGTCATCGGATCTGCCGTTTCAGAAAAAGAAGTAAACATGCAAATGAATGAGAATGGGTAGAGACCAGGAACAGATGAAGAAAGATCCTTGTATTATAAATTCAAAAACAAAAGACACAAAGCCTTAACAAAAGGAAAAACTCTAAAGCCTAGGCCCAACTATAGAGCTTTTAAAACCGTAAAGGTTTACATTATGCTCGTTGCGTAAATGCCGGGGCGTTCCTCCACTCGCCAATTTCCCAGCTGGAAATCAGGAGGGCATGGTCGTACCAAATCCAAAGTACTCGGAATATCATCCTCGCATATCGCGAACGCTTGACCTTTGTCTCCCAGACCCGTGCTTATAAAGCTTCTACTTATGTGGCAGGGCGGGCTTCCTTCACTTTCTTGTCTCCAACGCGAGCTTTGACCACTGTTCTTCCTTCCCGCGATGCTTCTTTTCATGTCCGCCTGAGTGAGCTTATAGCCTAAACCATACTTCCCACGATTTCCTTGGGTATTTATCAGGCTAGTTATGCCGCCGTTGTTTTTGCCTAAACCCATCCCGGGTTCATAACCGTTCCCCAACATAACTCGGGCCATCATTACCGCTGCATCGGATAGACAAGGCTGCCCAAAGAGGGAGTCCACGGAGGAGATGCTGACCACCTCAAAAGACTGGAAAGCAGTTTCTAACGATTCTTCTGCGGCTTCCACATAAGGCATGGAGGATGGGCAGCTTACCAAGATATCTTCCTCGCCTGACACGATGACCAAGTGCCCCTCCACTATGAATTTCAGCTTTTGGTGGAGTGTAGAAGGCACAACTCCCACTGAGTGAATCCACGGGCGCCCCAACAGGCAGCTGTAGGGGGGGTTAATATCCATTATTTGGAAGGTGACTTGACAGGTGTGAGGGCCTATTTGTACTGGGAGATCGATCTCTCCCCTAACCTCTCGGCGAGTGCCGTCGAAGGCCCGAACCACCATTGAACTTGGTTTTAAGTGGGAAGCATTGAATGGTAACTTCTCCAAAGTGCTCTTAGGCATCACGTTTAAACTGGAACCATTATCGATGAGTACCTTGGCTACGATATGGTCCATACACTTGACTGATACGTGTAAAGCCTTATTATGCCCTCTACCCTCGGCGGGGATTTCTTCTTCGGCGAAGGCAAGATAGTTGTTGGCAGTGATATTGTTGACCAGCCCTCCGAAACCTTCTACCGAGATATCTTGGTCCACGTGAGCCTCGTTCAGCACTTTTACTAGCAGAGCCCGATGAGGCTCGGAGCTCATAAGTAACTCCAACAGCGAGACCCTAGCCGGGGTTTTGTTGAGCTGTTCGATAACCTTGAATTCGCTCTGCTGAATTATCCGAAGGAACTCGCTGGCTTCCTCTAGCGACACCTCCTTTCTACCATCCTTTTTCTCCGGGGGACCCTTTGCTGGAATATCTTTATTCGAAGCGTGGGGTGCTTCGCCATCTTGTTCCTCCACCACTTTTCCTTTTCCCTTGACGTCGGCGGGTTGGACTGGTAGGTCCGGAGGTGCGAACACACGACCACTACGGGTCACACCACTCAGTCCCGTGATATTTGTTACTTTAGCTGACAGCGAGCTGACGTCAGTGGCTTCTTCTTCCTTCTTCCCCGGAGGTGTATATCTCCACGGGACCGCGTGACTATTTTGGTACGGGAAAGGAACAGGTTTGGCTATTAAGGGGTGTCCGGGCTTTTGCGAAGCTGCGCTTTTAGTGAAGTATATCACCAAGGGTTTGGGCTTCACAACACCACTCCCCTCCGTAGATTGCATGCATATATGCTGCTCTTCTTTTCCTTCAATGCCGACTTCCAGTCGACCTTGATCTATCATCCGCTGTAATAATTCCTCTACTTCCAAACACGTCTCCATGTCATGCATCTCGCCGGAGTGTAGCAGACAGGAATCCTCCTTACACCCACTATGGGGAATCACACCTCCTTTTTGTAGGGCCTCAAAGATAAACCTCCTAGGGGTTGCCACATCCCTTAAAGGTTTAGACCTGTGCGGCCTATCGGACTCAACTGCATTAACCGCTCCCCCTCCATGATTGGCGAGCGGGTTGGTTCTCACATTGGGCCGATCCTCTTGGAAAGTCAGCCATCCGGCATCCATTAAATGTTGGACCTTGTATTTAAGGGCCAAGCATTTTTTGACGGAATGCCCCGGGACACCCCCATGGTACTTGCAAGTTGCGTTAGGGTCATACCACTTCGGGAAAGGGGGTTCGAGGACCCTTCCGGGAGTTACCACGGCCAAATGATTGGCGATGAGGGATGGTAGAAGATCTTCGTACGTCATTGGGAGCGGGGTGAATTCCGGCAATGGCCTCGGAGGGAAGTTCCTTGTCGTGTTGGAATTACCGGCCGGTCGAGTCGTGTTCGGAGTCGGAACTTGGGTAGCTTCCCTCTGGGTGGGTGCCTTAGGCTGCACGGGTGTTGAACTAGAGGCGTTCCCAGCATGAGCCGAGAAGCTTGGGTGATGTTGCGCGTACTGATGGGTACCATGAGGTGTTTGCTGGGGTTTGACCCACGCGGGTGTTGAAGAGACGGCATGGGCATCTCCTTCCTTCCTTTTTGCCCCTGTTGCCCCGATTCTTTTGGCATTCGCGTTTGTGGAGGAAACGTAATCAAACTTTCCCCTTTTCAATCCAACCTCGATTCTTTCCCCAGCAAACACCAGATCCGCAAAGCTGGACGACATGTAACCCACTAGCTTCTCATAGTAGAACACTGGCAGAGTGTCTACCATCATGGTGATCATCTCTCTCTCAACCATGGGAGGAGCTACTTGTGCCGCCAAATCCCTCCATCGCTGCGCATATTCTTTAAAGGTTTCGCCCTCTTTCTTGAACATATTCTGCAGTTGAGTACGGTCAGGAGCCATATCAGAATTGTACTGATACTGCCTTAGGAAGGCGGTAATCAGATCCTTCCAAGTACGGATATGGGAAGCTTCCAAATTAGTGTACCACACTACCGCAACTCCGGCCAAGCTATCCTGAAAGAAGTGTATCAACAGCTTTTCATCTTTAGAGTGGGCGCCCATCTTACGGCAGTACATTTTGAGATGGTTTTTGGGACAAGTCGTCCCTTTATACTTGTCGAAGTCCGGCACTTTGAACTTCGGGGGAATAACAACATCGGGTACTAAGCTAAGATCCGTCATGTCTGCAAACGGATAGTCCCCAAATCCTTCCACAGCCCTCAATCTTTCCTCGAGGAGATCGAGCTTCCTTCTTTCTTCAGTTGCCGGGGGCGGCCCTTCCATGGACAAAACTATTGGCGATGCTGCAATGTTGGGTTGAGGCAACGTGCCTGGTGCCGGCCCCTCGGGGATCGGGGGATAGAACTCGACATCCCTTCGAGCATAATCTTGAGGGTCTTTATGGACTTCGTCGGGCTGTTGAGGAGGCTCTCTTTCATGGACGGGAGAGGCAATGTGGCCCGCATCTTCTTGCAAGACGGGTGGTGAATAGTTGGGCGGCAATCCATAAGGGTAAGCCGCTCGGTTGTATCCCAGGTGAGGGCTGCCATCGTGCCCCAGTGTGTCCCTTCCCCGTCCTACTATGTTTGAGGGAGGATGGTGCGTAGTTGCCAAGAGAGTCGGGTCTGCTTCGGCAGCCGAACTGACAGCGGCGGCGGTGGCCGCGTTCTTCTCTATGAGCTGCTTCATACTTAACATGGCCTCCATCATGGAGGCCATTTGTTCTTTCAGAGCCGACATGTCGGCTTTCATCTGTTCCTGCGTCTCCTCTTGATCACCCATCGTTCTAGATTTGGATCTGGTGCGATAGGGATCCCTTGCGGCGCGTTTAGTTATGGTGTTTTTCCCTAAAAAACCAAACGTGAGGAGTGGGTAAAGAAAGAAAATGCATGCTAGAGATGAAATGTAGGAGTGATTTGATTTGCACAAGCTTTTTGGAGTAGAAACATGGGACCAACTCATTTTATTTCAAAAAAAAGAAGTCGTATCCAGTCAAGGTCTGAGAGACCATACAAGTTTCCTAACGATTTCTAATTATGTGGGCCATTAAGTCTATCATATGCTGACAATAGCCGAGAAGCCCGTGAATCTCATCGGGGGTGGAGTAGGTGTCTGCCATCGCCTTGGCCTTGGCTAACAAGAGGGGAAGTTCTTGACTCCCGTTCAAGGTAAGAGCAAACCGGTCCATCCACATGGTTGCCTCTTGGTGTAAAGAGTCGATCACCCTTCCTCTAGCCTCTTTTTCCGCATATACTTGAGCATACTCATCCGCGATTCTATGCTCGTGGGCCGTGGCTAGACCTAACTCTTCTTGGTACTTGGCGATGATAGCTAGCATGTTGGTCTCCGTCTCGCATAAATGCTGAGACAAGCTTCTTTTGGACCTTGAACAAGCAATTAACTCCTCTTTCAGAACCATGCTATGTGCTCGCGACTGGTCTCTTTCTTCCTTTCGCAACTTGAGTTCACTATTGCTACCCCATAGAGCTCCGCGAAATTTGTTCCGGCCATACTCTTCCTTGCGAGCCCTCTTGGTCTCTTGTTCAAGGGCTCTTGCAGTAATTGCATTCTCTTCCCGTAACCCGACACACTCCTTCCGAACGTGTGTAGCGGCCAACTTGAACTTCTCCTTGGCAAGTTTTGCCTTTCCTAACTCGCTTTTGAGAGTTTGGACTTCTTCGTCCTCTTCCGGTGCTTCAAAACTCTCTTCGCTGACGACTTTTAACTTGGCGAGCCAATCTAAACCTCGTATATGAACTTTCAGCCATTCGTGGTACCCACCAATGATGCCATTACGAATGCCTCTAAGCTCTTGATCTTTCCTTAACGGGGTTTCCCATGCCTTATGGATTCTTTGTATAGTCTTGGAACTTTGTGCGCCGAGATCCCTCACAAGGAAAGGAGACATGCTTTCTTCCGTCGGTGCTCCCCTCATGGGGTACCCTAGTTGTCTTATAGCGAGCGCGGGATTGTAGTTAATACAACCCCTCGTTCCTACCAGCGGAATGTTTGGGTATCCTCAACATGAGAAAAGGACTCCTTCTTTTCCCCCTTTCTTTTTTGGAGCCCCATGAATGTTATTGCCAAGCGCTGTTCATGTGACCTCCACCTTCGAGTTTGGAGCTATGTTTCACGATTGCCTAAGTGCGGACCCTCAAGGCAATCCTCCATTCTCCCCCTTTTTTGGAGCCCTATGAATGTTATTGCCTAGCGCTGTTCATGTGTCCTCCACCTTCGAGTTTGGAGCTATGTTTCATGATTGCCTAAGTGCGGACCCTCAAGACAATCCTCCATTCTCCCCCTTTTTTCGGAGCCCCATGAATGTTATTGCCTAGCGCTGTTCATGTGTCCTCCACCTTCGAGTTTGGAGCTATGATTCATGGTTGCCAAAGTGCGGACCCTCAAGTGCAATCCTCCATTCTCCCCCTTTTTTCGGAGCCCCATGAATGTTATTGCCTAGTGCTGTTCATGTGTCCTCCACCTTCGAGTTTGGAGCTATGTTTCATGATTGCCTATGTGCGGACCCTCAAGTGCAATCCTCCATTCTACCCCTTTTTTCGGAGACCCTTGAATGTTATTGCCTAGCGCTGTTCATCTGTCCTCAACCTTCGAGTTTGGAGCTATGTTTCATGATTGCCTAAGTGCGGACCATCAAGGCAATCCTCCATTCTCCCCCTTTTTCGGAGCCCCATTGTCGCAACCTACCCTTCGGCGGGAGGGCGACGCGTGACTCGCGGGATGCGTGTTCCACGAAAGGAATATGCGCGGAGTCGCCACCAACGTTTATTTGAGGAAAACGTCGGAAAAACCGGAAAAGACGCGATCTACGAACTTTTAAGTGAAAGGTTCGGGAGTTGTATTTACGCACGGGGAAGGTATTAGCACCCCACACGTCCGTCCCAAGGGACGGCAGCCTTTAATCGAATGTGCAAACATGACTTTGATTTTTACGTTCCCTTTTATGTCCTTATATCCTTTATACCCTTTTTATATTTTTCTCTTTTTTGTGGTCGACAAGGGTGTTTCCCTTTGCTTCTACGTATTCCTCAATTTGTGATGAGGAAATCAGACCTACGTAGTTCTTTCTTATCAAGTGATTCTTTTTTACTTAAGTGGTGATCATTTTAAGGCGTTGGACCTTAAAAATGATCCATTTTACTTAGTGAGAAATTGAAATGACAAACTTCAAAAGCCTATTTTTGTGGACGAGCTTGACTAGGCGAGTTGATTTTAGCCTTAGTTTCACTTTAGTTATTAATCAATTCGATTAAGAATGAGAAATCCCAAAGAGAAAAACGTCCGATTGATTTTCCGCTTTATTTTACTAAAAGATGTTTTTTGATTATTATATTATTTTTTACCTTTTTTCTTTAGTTCCCACGTGGTTACGGCACGACCGAACGGTCGGAATTCATTTTAACCGAAGTTAACGGATAATACAATTCAAACGTTCGGTGGAAATTTATTTTATTTTTAAGTTAAGCAAGAAATGACTTAAGTAAAATGGCTTAAGCACGTCAAGAGGGGGTATAAAAAGTAAACAAAACGAGAATAAAAATGCACGAAACACAATGTGGACCACCACGGGTGTATAGAATGAATCGAAAAGCTTGGTTCGAGGTACTTACCCGTTGAAGATCGAAGAACGATGAAGAACGGATGAAGAACGTCGAAGAACGGTTGAAACTTTTGCGAAATTCCTCACGGAAAACGTTACGGAAACGTTTCGGAAGCGCCTCGGCTTAGATTTTCTTCACGGAAATAATTTTTCCAAGCAAATTCGAAAGAGAGAGAAGTGCCTAAGGGGCTGAACCCCTTTCTTCTTCACTTCCTCCCCTATTTATAGCAAAATAGCGGAGGTGGTTGCCGCCCAGCTCGCCCTGGCGAGCCAGGTTGCTTCCTCCAAAAGCAACAGCCTTCTGGAGGAATATTCTGGAGGGCCCAAGTGGGCCTGGGTGCTATTTGCACCCCCATTTTTACTAAGTACACCCCCCTCTGTTTTTTTTGGTGATTCTTTTTTCATAAAGTTACGGAAACTTACGAATTTCGTAACGATACTTGTTTTCTTTCCGTAATGTTACGGAACCTTGCGGATTACATAATCATCCCCTTTTTGACTTACAGAATGTTACGGAACCTCACTTAATCATGCAACGATGCTTCCATTTGATTTCCGGTGTGTCACGGAAACTTCCGGATTGTGCATCAATATTTTTTTGGTTTTTCGGCATGTCCTGGAATTTCACAAATTGCCTAATGATGGATGCCAAGCACCTCACAAGGACCAAAGAAAGGTCGCATGTCATCAAGCAAAGGTCCCCGGACGAAATTAGGGTATGACACCCATGAATGTAATTGTCTAGCACTGTTCATGTATCCCCCACCTTCGAGTTTGGAGTTATGTTTCATGATTGCCAGAGTGCGGACCCTCAAGGCAATCCTCCATTCTCCCCCTTTTTCGGAGCCCCATGAATGTTATTGCCAAGCGCTGTTCATGTGTCCTGCACCTTCGAGTTTGGAGCTATGTTTCACGATTGCCTAAGTGCGGACCCTCAAGCCAATCCTCCATTCTCCCCCTTTTTTGGAGCCCCATGAATGTTATTGCCTAGTGCGCTTCATGTGTCCTCCACCTTCGAGTTTGGAGCTATGTTTCATGATTGCCTAAGTGCGGACCCTCAAGCCAATCCTCCAATCTGCTCCTTTTTCGGAGCCCCAAGAATGTTATTGCCTAGCGCTGTTCATGTGTCCTCCACCTTCGAGTTTGGAGCTATGTTTCATGATAGCCTAAGTGCAGACCCTCAAGGCAATCCTCCATTCTCCCCCATTTTCGGAGACCCATGAATGTTATTGCCTAGCGCTGTTCATGTGTCCTCCACCTTCGAGTTTGGAGCTATGTTTCATGATTGCCTAAGTGCAGACCATCAAGGCAATCCTCCATTCTCCCCCTTTTTCGGAGACCCATTCATGTTATTGCCTAGCGCTGTTCATGTGTCCTCCACCTTCGAGTTTGGAGCTATGTTTCATGATTGCCTAAGTGCGGACCCTGAAAGCAATCCTCCATTCTTCCCCTTTTTCGGAGCCCCATGACTGTTATTGTCTAGCGCTGTTCATGTGTCCTCAACCTTCGACTTTGGAGCTATGTTTCATGATTGCCTAAGTGCGGACCCTCAAGTACAATCCTCCATTCTCCCCTTTTTTTTTTCGGAGCCCCATGAATGTTATTGCCTAGCGCTGTTCATGTGTCCTCCACCTTCGAGTTTGGAGCTATGTTTCACGATTGCCTAAGTGTGGACCTTCAAGGCAATCCTCCATTCTCCCCCATTTTCGGAGACCCATGAATGTTATTGCCTAGCATTGTTCATGTGTCCTCCACCTTCGAGTTTGGAGCTATGTGTCATGATTGCCTAAGTGCGGACCCTCAAGGCAATCCTCCATTCTCCCGTTTTTTGGAGCCCCAAGAAAGTTATTGCCTAGCGCTGTTCATGTGTCCTCCACCTTCGAGTTTTGAGCAATGTTTAACGATTGCCTAAGTGCGGACCTTCAAGGCAATCCTCCATTCTCCCCCTTTTTCGGAGATCCATGAATGTTATTGCCTAGCGCTGTTCATGTGTCCTCCACCTTCGAGTTTGGAGCTATGTTTCATGATTGCCTTAGTGCAGACCCTCAATGCAATACTCCATTCTCCCCCTTTTTCGGAGCCCCATGAATGTTATTGCCGAGCGCTGTTTATGTGTCCTCCACCTTCGAGTTTGGAGCTATGTTTCACGATTTCCTAAGTGCAAGTGTTGTTCATGTGTCCTCCACCTTCGAGTTTGGAGCTATGTTTCATGATTGCCTAAGTGCGGACCCTCAAGGCAATCCTCCATATCTCCCATTTTTCGGAGCCCCATGAGTGTTATTGTCTAGAACCGTTCATGTGTACTACACCTTCGAGTTTGGAGCTATGTTTCCTGTTTGCCTAAGTGTGGACGCTCAAGGCACTCCTCCATTCTTCCCCTTTTTCGGAGCCCAATGAATGTTATTGTCTAGCACTGTTCATGTGTCCTCCACCTTCGACATTGGAGCAATGTTTCACGATTGCCTAAGTGCGGACCTTCAAGGCAATCCTCTATTCTCCCCCTTTTTCGGAGACCCATGAATGTTATTGCCTAGCGTTGTTCATGTGTCCTCCACCTTCGAGTTTGGAGGTATGTTTCACGATTGCCTAAGTGCGGACCCTCAAGGCAATTCTCCATTCTCCCCCTTTTTTCGGAGCCCCATGAATGTTATAGCCTAGTACTATTCATGTGTCCTCCACCTTCGAGTTTGGAGCTATGTTTCATGATTTCCTAAGTGCGGACCCTCAAGGCAATCCTCCATTCTCCCCCTTTTTCGGAGCCCCATGAATGTTATTGCCTAGCGCTGTTCATGTGTCCTCCACCTTCGAGTTTGGAGCTATGTTTTATGATTGCCTAAGTGCGGACCCTCAAGGCAATCCTCCATTTCTCCTCTTTTTCGGAGCCCCATGAATGTTATTGTCTACCACCGTTCATGTGTCCTCCACCTTCGAGTTTGGAGCTATGTTTCATGATTGCCTAAGTGCGGACCCTCAAGGAAATCCTCCATTCTCCCCCTTTTTCGGAGCCCCAAGAATGTTATTGCCTAGCGCTGTTCATGTGTCCTCCACCTTCGAGTTTGGAGCTATGTTTCATGATTGCCTAAGTTCGGACCCTCAAGTACAATCCTCCATTCTCCCTTTTTTTTTTCGGAGCCCCATGAATGTTATTGCCTAGCGCTGTTCATGTGTCCTCCACCTTCGAGTTTGGAGCTATGTTTCACGATTTACTAAGTTCGAGCGCTGTTCATGTGTCCTCCACCTTCGAGTTTGGAGCTATGTTTCATGATTGCCTAAGTGCGGACCCTCAAGGCAATCCTCAATTTCTCCCCTTTTTCGGAGCCCCATGAATGTTATTGTCCACCACCGTTCATGTGTCCTCCACCTTCGAGTTTGGAGCTATGTTTCATGTTTGCCTAAGTGTGGACGCTCAAGGCAATCCTCCATTCTCCCCCTATTTCGGAGCCCCGTGAATGTTATTGCCTAGCGCTGTTCATGTGTCCTCCACTTTCGAGTTTGGAGTTGTGTTTCATGATTGCCTAAGTGCGGACCCTCAAGGCAATCTTCCATTCTAACCCTTTTTCGGGGCACCATGAATGTTATTGCCTAGGGCTGTTCATGTGTCCTCCACTATCGAATT
>NC_016088.4:13692395-13694233 GCF_000004515.6 Glycine max | reverse complement strand
ATGTTATTGCCTAGCGCTGTTCATGTATCCTCCACCTTCGAGTTTGGAGCTATGTTTCATGATCGCCTAAGTGCGGACCCTCAAGGCAATCCTCCATTCTCCCCCTTTTTCGGAGCCCCGTGAATGTTATTGCCTAGCGTTGTTCATGTGTCCTCCACCTTCGAGTTTGGAGCTATGTTTCATGATTGCCTAAGTGCAGACCCTCAAGGCAATCCTCTATTCTCCCCCTTTTTCGGAGCCCCATGAATGTTATTGCCTAGCGCTGTTCATGTGTCCTCCACCTTCGAGTTTGGAGCTATGTTTCACGATTGCCTAAGTGTGGACCCTCAAGGCAATCCTCCATTCTCCCCCTTTTTTCGGAGCCACATGATTGTTATTGCCTAGCGCTGTTCATGTATCCTCCACCTTCGAGTTTGGAGCTATGTTTCATGATTGCCTAAGTGCGGACCCTCAAGGCAATCCACTATTCTCCCCCTTTTTCGGAGCCCCATGAATGTTATTGCCTAGCGCTGTTCATGTGTCCTCCACCTTCGAGTTTGGAGCTATGTTTCATGAATGGCTAAGGGCGGACCCTCAAGGCAATCCTCCATTCTCCCCCTTTTTCGGAGCCCCGTGAATGTTATTGCCTAGCGCTGTTCATGTGTCCTCCACCTTCGAGTTTGCAGCTATGTTGCACGATTGCCTAAGTGTGGACCCTCAAGTGCAATCCTCCATTCTCCCCCTTTCTTTTTCGGAGCCCATGAATGTTATATCCAAGCGCTGTTCATGTGTCCTCCACCTACGAGTTTGGAGCTATGTTTCATGATTGCCTAAGTGCGGACTGATGTGCCATCATTTTCTCCTATTTCTTAACCCTTTTTGCCCCATTTTAAATACTGATTAGTCTTAATTGTCAAATTTATTAGGCAGTTTTATTATTTGGGCCCATTCAGCTAATTTGATGTTTTTAATCTAATTGCAGGAATTAATGAAGCATTGGGCTTGAATCTAGAATTGGGCTTGGACTTGAAGAGGGCAGACTAATTTATTCTATAAAATTAGATCTTATCTTATCTAGATATTATTTAGATTTGACCTCATCTAGATATTATTTCATCTAGATCTTATCTTATCTTATCTTATCTAGATTTGATTTGATTTTACTTATGGGCTTGGATTTAAAACATATTTGTAAGCTTTGGGGCTGAAAAAAACTATATAACAGCACCAAGGTTATAGTTTAGGGCCCCCCCCCCCTCTCTCCCTCGCGGGAGACTCCCTCTCTCTCTCCTCTCTCTCTTCTATTTTTCGTTTTTAGTTTTAGTCTCTCTTCTCTTTCTCTTGTATTTTCGTTTTTTTTTCAATTCCAGTTCAGACTTTTAGTTTTATCAATAAAATTTCATTCTCTATTTGATTAATGGAAGGCTAAGTCCGCAGCGTTGTTTTCCCTTGAGGATCAAGCACAGTTCTCTTTGAGGTTCTATTATTACTGTTAAATTATGTTTAGTTTTTCCTCTTCACTAATTACTTTGAATTTGTTGCTTTTAATTCATGCATGCTTAGTGCTTGATTAATTGTCTCTGCGCTTAATTTACGTTCATGCTTAATGATCGTTTATGAGTAATTGGTGTATGTGATGCTTAATCACATAATGAATGCCTTATGTTGAATTTCTCTTAGTAATTTAATTTAGGGTTGGATTAAGTGGTTAAATTGATAAAGGATAAACTCTCGTAACCTAGGATAAGAGACTTGCTTGTGAATCAAGGGGAAGCAACGTGTTTTAATTCTGATATTTTCTAATTCACATATATTCGCTGTTTAATTTACAAAAGCAAACAACCCCCCCCCCATCGTTA